>NC_086229.1:13990000-14000000 GCF_036321145.2 Pelmatolapia mariae
TCTGCGAATCACGTTCCCAGAAACATGAATGGCTTCTTGTTTGCACCCTGTCGTCCTCGACCGAGATCTCCTGAACCAGTCGGTTGAGTTCTTCAGTTTTGCTTCACTCTGTTGGATTTTTGCAGCCTTTAACTTGTGTTTAACCATTTTCTGCCTTCCAGAATTTACACAGGTGCGTCTCCAGCACGCTTCAAGCCTCTAACCGTCCACATGTCCTCTTCCTCCAGCCCGACAGGTCTCATGTTCCTGAATTCCCAGTCTGGATTTAGAATAAGCCGGGTGGATGGGAGCAAAGCCCGGCTGAGCTAATTACAGTTTACCTTTGAAGCCCCCGCAGGTCTGATCTGAGGTTAAATCACATCACACAGGACGTCTGTCCTCTGACTCCGTTCTTCATTCCTCTCTGAAGTGATTAATTTTTCAATTTGTCATGAATTTTTCATCTTAAACACTCACACTGTCAGTCACAGCACCTTTGCTCCGGGAGGTCTGAAGTGAAACAGAGAAGCTTTCAATTGTCTGAAATTAGACTTCACACATCGTCACCTAACGCCGACCACGGTGACGTGTCCTCCTGCTTCAGAATGAAGCCAAATAGCTTCTTTCTTTTTCCTGCGGACATCCAGCCGTACGGCCCTCCGTGACCCTTTGATGTCTGCCAAACAGAAACTGATTTCTGCATGAAACGCTTTTCTAATATCGCTGATGATCTGAGGCTTTGCTTCCTTCTCACATTTTCTTTGTGAACGTGAACAAAGACGGCATCATCAGCGAGCGCCGGGCTCTGATTAAAGCCTCCACTGCTGTTATCTGAACTTCCTGTATAACCTGTGAGCTTGGGAACAACTCAGCCTCTCACTCAGGGGTTCCTCACTTTTTTAAATGTCTGAATCTTAAAACAATGCTGGCTCACAGAAAGGTGAAAGGTCAACCTGCGGCTGCCGTGAAGCAGATTTGGAGGAAGAGCACAAAGAAAGTGAAACGCTTGAATGAGTGTAAGGCAGCTTTCACAGTTTTGCGGCAGGTGTGCTCACAACATAAGTTTGCCCTTCATATCCGTACCAACCTGGAAGCTGCACACTGTATGTTGGAGATAGAAAAGTGAAAGTTTCAGACATCTGCTCGGCACCTCGTTTCCCCACAGTGACTTTTTCTTTCCCACCTCTCTGTTTATCCTTCTTATTACATCTTTTCTTTCCCCTTCTTCCATCTGTTATAAACCAGTTCTTGTTCCTCGGTAGCTAATGATGGAGAGAGGAGATCAGATCTGTGGCTTCACACCGGCTGGCAGCTGCAGTTCCTGGAGTTTCACATTATAAATTAAACTGGGACTTTCTCATTCGAGCTTCCTAAAACTGACAACAGTAATATCCAGCCTGCGATGATAAAATTTCCCATTGTAGAAATACGGAGAAGTCGAAGAATAGTTCAAGTTTAATTCAGTTTTATTTATAAAGCGCTAAATCACAACAACAGTCACCTCAAAGAGTAACCCTACAGTAATATAGAGAACCCCAACAATCATATGACCCCCTATGAGCAAGCGCTTTGGCGACAGTGGGAAGGAAAAACTCCCTTTTAACAGGAAGAAACCTCCAGCAGAACCAGGCTCAGGGAGGGGCGGGGCCATCTGCTGTGATTGGTTGGGGTGAGAGAAGGAAGACAGGATAAAGACATGCTGTGGAAGAGAGACAGAGATTAATAACAAGTATGATTCAGTGCAGAGAGGTCTGTTAACACATATATGTTCAAGTGCATAGTGTGGAGGATGTCATACGGCCTCGAGGCAGTTGGGTCTCAAACACAATATTTATGAGTTTTTGAATTTGTAAATCGGTCAGATTTGACCCGAACACGACAGGAAGGTTGCACCACCTACTCTCAAAAGTAGATCAGGCAACTTCACAGCGCTGAAGGCTCTGCCTCCCACTTTTATACTTTAAATAGTCTCCAAGTACACAAACATCAGAGTGTAATGAAAGTCTGAGAACTGTTGTGCAGTATAAAGTGCAGTAACTCGGTGAAGGGTGTAACTTGGTAATGTAGTGAATGTTTCTTTGACTTTCAGTAACTGGTCTCCATGTTTCAAAGCCCAGCGCAGACTTCCTTCTCTCATCGTGCTTCTCATTCGCCCCTCAGATCCCTCACGTGAAGATCGGTCCTGAGGAAACGCCCAAGCTGCCGTATCTCCGCTTTGCCTCGGTGACGCTCTACCCGAGTAACGAGGACCTGAGCCTGGCCGTCGGCTCCATCCTGCGCTCCTTCGGCTACCCGACGGCCAGCCTGATCTGTGGCAAAGCAGAGTGTGAGTGTCGTGGTTATTTCCACTGCAGCTCCATCCACACTTAGGGTGGAAACGATGGATTTTAGAGCTGCCACAGTGTCTCCGGTTCGAACATTATGAGACGCTGGTACGTGATGCACATTCACAGAACATGTCACCTTAAACCACGAACACGCCCCGATCCCTGTCCGGTTGCACGTCTTCTCTACTCCTCTCTTTCCTTTCCTAATTCCTCTTCTCTCACACACTTCCTTCCTTCTTCCTTTCCTCTCCTGAGGACTCTAGTCTCCTCTCTTCCTTTCCCTTGTTCCTTTTTCCCCTCCTTCCTCCCCACATCAGTCTCCCTCAGCTTGTTTCCACCTGACTGATCTGCCCCAGCTCTCCGCTCTAACATCTCCCAGTCTTTCGCCGTAGCCTCGGCCCGTTAACGGCCTGTATTGTGGTCCTGAGCGCTGCTGTCAGCCAGTTAAACGCTTTATGGCAGCGATTAGTCGAGACACGCCCGCTGCTTCTGTCGGGGACAGACGAGGTAATGAGCCGGAGGCCGACGCCTCTGAATGTCGAAGCCCAGGTGATGCAAACACAGCAGGCTTCTCGCCGGTTTGTAACGCGACTGCTTTTGAAGTCGTTTCCTTCTGCTGACGTCTGTCTGAGCTGCTCAGGTCAGTCTTTTCTCCCGTCCTGTGATTATTGACCCTGCTCACATCCAGCATGCAGATGTTTTTCACTATGTGAACGTGTCTCATGTTTGGCCCTGCTGTGGGACACCGCCTCAGTGGCAGCGATGCACAAACACCGGCACTGAGTGTAATGGAGAGAAGTGACCACAGAAACGACTGAACAAAAACTGTAATAAGTAAATCCTGCCTCAGCCGTGTGCACTCGTGGGTCCATGTTATTCTCAGAGGAGAAAATTAATGGACTTTCAACATAATCACCTTTATCCCGCTCTGTTTATTGCTTCCTTTTAGGCCTGGAAGTCTGTAGAGCAGCGGCAGTTATTTGTCTCTCTAATGACTCCAAGTCCCATCAATTTTTTTTTTACAAGTCAGAGCAATAATTTTACAAGCAAACAAGCTAAACGCTCAGGCGAGCATCATTTATAGACCCACGCCTCTTTTTCAGCTCCGTGTCAGGCACTTAGAAGCACTTTGGATGAAGAGTTTTGCCGCTGCGTGACGAAACTTTCACAGCCAAATGTTTCTGACTGGGAACCGCAGTCCGCTATCGCTCAGACACGTGTGTGACTCATGCTCCTTTCCTGCCCCGTAGGCCTGCTGCGATTGGAAGAGCTGGTCCGCCGCTTCCTCATCTCCAGGGAGACACTGTCGGTGCGGATGCTGGACGACAGTCTGGACCCCACCCCCCTGCTGAAGGAGATACGTGATGACAAAGTAGCCACCATCATCATTGACGCCAACGCCTCCATCTCGTACCACATCCTCAAGAAGGTCAGTCGTTTGCATCAGCGAGCTCTCGCAGCTTCTTACGTCTGATGCTTTTCTACTTTCAGTCAAAAGGAGTCGACGACTCTGTTCGTCCGTACGGTAGATTCATCATAGCTGCAGCAGAAGGTTTGAAATGGCATATTTGATCCATTTAAGAGTAAACTGCAATGAATAATCTCAGCCGGCTTTAGAGAAGCTAAAAAACCATGTTTCCAAAATCGGCTCGTGTGCAGTCAGCAATAAATTCACGGACTTGGCAGCAACGCGCTCGGCGGTGACATGAGCCAAAGCTTAATGGGAGCTGCAGTGCAAAATCACCACTGAGTACAGAAGTGCAGGTTAAATAAGAAGAATAAGGAACAACAGAGTTTTTATGGTTTAGTTCATGCTCAGGAGCACAGCGTGAGAGAAAAGGAACGGAGCTGAGATTTAATCCTAAAATACAGGAAATATGAAAACCCTCTGATAGCACGACAACACTAATCATTTAAAATAAACCACGATCACAGCATGACACGCCCACTTTGTGCATACAGAGCAGATCAGGACACGTCAGGTGGAAAAAGTTCTGCAGGTCAGACATGACGCGTGTCCATTACACTGAGAGCTGTCTGCCACGCGGCGCCGTATCTGCACACGCCTCGCTGACTTCAGCTAGCTTTAGCGGGGCGTGGTCCCACCGGCTGCAGCTAATGTCCCAAACACATGTGCAGATGTGTCCGATGCAAATGCAGTGTGGTGTGGTGTGATCGTGCACACCTGTATAATGTGGCAGGCTAAAACATGTGGCAGTGCCTGAAAATCCAAAAAAGAGCAAAAAGAAGCGAAAACTCCAAAGAGTTCAGGTCTGAACGTCCTGTGTCTGTTTGAACGTGTCATTAAATGTCTGTCAGCCCTGGTTCCTGTTCTGGAAGCGTCTTCTTCCTCTCTGCTGTTTGCAGGGTAGAACAGGACCTTCAGACACGCTGGGTTGGTTTTGTGCCAAACTGGCTGTGAACGTCGACAGACTTTTAAGCCACGGGCTAAATCGACCTGCGTTTGGCAGGTTGCAGTTTCCCTCTCATAGCAGTAACCTTGCGGGGGTGCAGGAAGTTTAAAATTCAAGACAAAATTACTGAGTAAACTCAGTCAGGACTTTTCAAGTTGGGCTGCTGCAGGCAGGCTGAAGGAGATGTAAGCTGACAGTGTGCAGAAGGTTAATGGATTAATAAGTGAAGCGGCGTGCAGGCTCTGCGGTGTGAGGATGCCAGGTTAAATCCTCCGCTGCCCGTCAGAGCTGGAGACGGCGTGTGTGGATCTGAACGATTCAATATTGTGTCCGACGTCCCGTACGCGTGGAAGGTGAGCGCGCCCCGAGATCAGCTGAGCTGTGACTGAGTTTGAGTCTCTGCTCAGGTCGTTCGAGCCTGAACAGGAAACATTCGAACATAGAAAAGTACTCCAACTGCACCTTCACCTGTCTGCTGCCTGCTGATACCAGGTTTTGGCATATGTTTGGCTGTCCACACTGACTCTAACCTGCTCCTGCTGTGGGGAATCTGCTGTACTCCCGTGTGTCGCATCATAAAGTTTAAAGATATTCCCACCCAGCCGACCCCAGTTACATTCCAGTTTTCTGCTTGCTCGTGTATCTTTAGCTAAATTCAGCCCAGTTTAAATGTCTTTTCACCTGCATCTTACACAATGAGAGCACGCTGCCGTTATTATCATCTCCCTGAAACGTCTTTCATCACTGACGCGTCCTGGAGACGGTAACCACGGTTTCCAGGCTGTTATTAAAGAAGCTTGAGCGATGGTTCCTTTTTAAATAAACTCTGACTCGTTTCCACGGAGGATGCTTAGCCCGCGTTTCTTCTGCTCTTCTGCAGGCTAACGAGTTGGGGATGACGTCGGCCTTCTACAAGTACATCCTCACCACCATGGTAAGAGCTCCACACCTCGCCTTCACCTTCATCGCTCGCCACTTAGTTGGATTCTCCTCATCTCCTCACCGGTCCTTCAATTCCTTCCATAAAGAAGATGCTTCTTAGTGGTTTTCATATTCGTCTGATTCTCCATCTTCATCACTTAGTGACCCATTTTTAACCTCCTCCTCCTCCACAGCTTTCTTCTCCACAGGCTTTGATACTATTGATAACGGCTGATAAAGGAATCGCTCAGGGATCGACATTATTTTGCTCTATACATGACACACCAGCCACATTTATGCTGGTGACTCAATGCTGTAGACCTGCCTTCCTTTCCTTTCCTTTCCTTTCCTTTCCTTTCCTTTCCTTTCCTGTTATTCTTGTTTCCTTTCCTAAAGATGATCCGTTGCCTGATCTTTTTCACGCTTTCTTCTCCTCGGTTTCATTTCCTTTTCTGTCCTCTATCTCTTCATTTCCATCTGTTCTCCTTCCATCCTTGTTTGTGTCGCGTGCAGTGATGGGAATAACGGCGTTACTTTTTTCAGTAACGAGTAATCTAACTAATTACTATTCCTATCGTTACAACGCCGTTACCGTTACTAACACGAAAATGCGGTCGCGTTACTATTTTTCAACAAACAGACGGTTGAAGCTGTGTTCAGCTTACCGCATCTTGTATCAGTTGCGCGGAAGTAGCTGTAAGTAATCTGGACGCTACAGCTTTAAGCAGCTGCGCGCTCCCGCGGACAGCAATCACTTTTTGGCACAACAGCTGGAGCTCAGGGGCAAAACAATCACATGAGTGCTGCTGTTTGACTGAGGAAGAATAAAGTAGGCGTGGTAAGCCAATCACATGACCACTTAAAGATGACAAAGCAGCAAGGTGATATATACCAGTTTATAAATTGTGTTGATAGGCCACGTAAAACCAGAGTCATGATAAGATATACGCGGCGTTTTCCTCAATAGTTTCGTCACGTTTACTGTCTAAGGACAGCGCAGCAAGACCTCTCTGCTTATGAGCAAAAAATTAAAAAAAAAACAAAACAAAAAACAGCCCGTTGGTGTTGGTGGAAAAATGCACCATGTCGACCAATCAAAAATGATATGGCAACATGACAATTGGTTGTTTAGGAAGAGGGGGAAGATTTAGGAGTGACGGCGAGAGAGAGAGAGAGAGAGAGAGAGCGAGTTTTGAGATGTGAGAGATTTGTGACGTTTAGCGTGTTTGGAGTGTGTAGTTAATGTGTTGTCTTGTGTAGTTAGTGTGTAGTGTTGTGGATAGTTTTGTGTTGTGTGTCAGAACAATGAGGCGACTGCTGTCTCCAGGTAGAAACAGGAGTGATACACCTGCTGCTGTCAGACCTGCAGGTATCAGGCTGTGATGTTCTCCTTTATAGTGGACAGAAATAATTTTTTGGAGCGGCACAAATAATTTGTGGCATCTTATTGAAGAACAGCTGATTGTTCTGTAAATAGTTTGAAATGGTTATAAAAAAAAGGGTAAAAGGTAAATGGATGCAAATAACTTTGTTGTTTGCAAAACTTGTGCATATGATTTTAAAATTGACAATTTATATTAAATTTATGAAATATGATTCAATAAACATGTTTGTGGTTGTTACAGTAAAGAATATAACTTTTTCTACTCTGATTTTATGTTTTTTGTCTGATTTTAGATCAATTGTGTTAATACAGTATGTAAAAATGAAAACATAACTGTAAATTCAGACACGTGAGGTTGTGCTGATGATACCAAACAAGGCAAAGTAAATGTTTTTAAAGGTGAAATGTAGAGGAAACATCAGAAGTAGTTAAAAATGGCCAATTATACCCTGGACCCCAGAGGGTTCAACGGTTTTTTAAAGTAACACAATAGTTACTCTTCAAGTAATTAATTACTTTTAGAATATTGTAACTCAGTTACTAACTCAGTTACTTTTTTGAAGAAGTAACTATAATTAATTACTTTTTCCAAGTAACTTGCCCAGCACTGGTGGCGTGCAGGACGCTCCTCTCGCAGCTCCATCGTCAACATGTTACATGTGAGCAGGGTGTTTGTGCTGCTGTTGCTTCAGTTCCCTGTGAGAATGAAGCCTTTCCAGAGGTGCTGTCGGTCAGCCAGATGAGGCCGTTGGTTCGAATCCTGAGCCGATCCGGCCGTACTTGCAGACAGGAACTGAAATAGTAACTCCTGCATGTGGCGAGCTCTCACGGGCGCAGTGAGGTCAGCAAACACTAAGTTCAAATGTTTGCCGTCTGCTCGTGAGTCCATTATTGCTGCTTGTGGCGATATTTTCTCATTACTTCACTCTCCTCCTCTGTTATAGTCTCTATTTTGCCTCCTTCTTTCTTGGCTTGTTTATTCATTTTGTTTCTCCTTCTTCTTCCAACACTTTCTCCTTTTTCGCCTTTCGCTGCTCGTCTTCTCGTCTGAATCTGTGGCGGTTCGTCCGACGCTCCTGCTTCCTGTCTCCTCTCTGGCCCTTTGCTTCTCTCTGCTTCTTTCACTCTTTTCTCTTTTTCTTTCTTACTCGTCTCTTTTTTCCATGCTCTCTGTGCCGCTGCGTTCCTTCGGGATGTTTGTAGGTCACGTGCTAAAACTAAACTCTGTCACCTCCCCCGTTTCACGCATGTCCTCCCCCTCCGCTCCCCTCGTCTCTTGGTGCTCATCACGGATGCACGCTGGTCCCGCCGCCGTTTGTCATCATTAGAATTTTGCTGTTCGGTATCGTGCCCTTGTACAAGAGACTTTGTGTGGATAATAACTCGTCTCCATCTCCGCCCCGACTCTAAACACTGTCGTGTCACATTCTTTAACGGCGCCGTTTGCGCGGGGGCTTGACGCCGCGTTCGCAGACCAAGGACGAAATCACCCCCCCCAGCAGAACCCTGGAAGGGAACCAAAATGAAAATGATTTCTCAACACTTCCACACACACCTGCCGTCTCTGACCTACCTTTAACTTTGCCATAAACACGCTCGGCTGACTGTGACAGGCTGACTTCAGGGCGCCAAGTTCATCGCCGTTTCACCACGAGGAAGGACTCGAGGCTTCAGCGGCCTCTACGTTTATCATTTGTATGAAACTGTTTTCTGATTGGCTGTTCCCCACAAACAGAAGGTTTGAACAGCCTGCTAGACATGAAACCTCCTGGTTGCAGGTTTTAGTCGGGAGTGATCGGAGAGAAAGCTTTGCCTGATATCACGTTCAGGATCATCTCCCTGTGGAGCTCTGGACCGTTTCCAGTGAGGCTGCTGTTCTCAGATCAGTCCCGCTGTGTCCTGCTGTGTGTGCATCAGTGATTAACCTCTGTGATAAAGTGTGTAAACCAGGGGTGGGGGAACGCCAGGCCTGATGGGCCGGTGTCCTGCAGGTTTTAGATCTCACCCTGGGTCAACACACCTGAGTCGGATGATGACTTCATTACCAGGCCTCTGGAGATGTGGAGGGCATTTAACCATTTAAATCAGCTGTGTTGGATCAAGGACACATCTAAAACCTGCAGGACACCGGCCCTCGAGGCCTGGAGACCCCCACCCCTGGTGTAAACAGTCAGATCAGACCGCTTCCCGGTGCAAAGACCAGGTACTTCCACCCACGCTGGTGACGGTCTGCACGAGCTCGAGAGGACGACCTTGAAATGGAAATCAGCCAAATTTCAAACAGGAAACTTTTGCAACTTGCTCTCTGAGCTTTTCTGTCACACCTCATATGCTCGTATGTTGGCTGCAGCTGTAATTCTGTCACGAACCAGCCACTAGAGTTCAGTTTTAGGTGTGAAGTTCAAATATTTGTGTGAAAAAGTTCTGCAGAGTTTTTGGACTTTGATGATAAAAAGCTCATCGCTGGTCAGAGAGAGGAGCCTGAACCACAGCCTGATGGTGCGACGAGTGCAGGAAGTCTGCTTTTCACTGGACAGCACATGGAACTGGGTTTGGTTAGGACGGAGAGCCTGCTGGAGACTTGCTCAGTTTAGCCAGGTGGGCTGATCGCCTGCTGTCAGTGCACTAACACGGGGACGGTGGATTTTTATGATCTCAGATGTACGTGTGGAAATATGTTTGAGGTTTGCTGCTGCTGAAAACGTGGCTCCATGTGAGTCTGTGAGAGAGTCAAACAACATCAGAGGAAGTTGACTGAGTTTCAGTGAAGTGGTTGGAGGGTCTCGCGTTTCCTCCGGAGTGATGCCATCTGGACCGCCTCCTTTACTTACCTGCATCATGGCGTCCCGTCCAGTCGCCGCCGTATGTTGGCAGCGGCACTGATTCGGTCCAGATTGAAAAAGTTCCCCAGCATCTCCTTCCAAACTCTCCGCTTTAAGGTTCTCACCTCAGCTGTAAGTGGAAAAGCAACACCT